>NC_061116.1:102030859-102033279 GCF_002878395.1 Capsicum annuum | reverse complement strand
CACCAAAAAAACAAAAACAATATGAGGAGAGAAAGAAGAGTGAGGCATGATAAATGGTTTAGCATGTGAGGAAAAATAGTGTTGGAACGCAAAGGGGTTGCGTCACACTGTGAGGGACCAGGTACCTTAGAGGCTGTCACAGGCAATAAAATAGTAAAGCACTGAGAAACTAAATCTTGCAGGAAAGTAAAGAACACAATAATTTAACGTGGAAACCTTCTTGCTCAAAGGAGGAAAAACCACGGCTTGCCTCACAAGCATTCAATAGTCCACTATAATCAAACTCTTGATTACAGACTTCAATAAACCTAACACTGGGCTCCATCAGTTTGCAATAACTCTATTACAAACCTACCTTGACAACTCTGCCAAGAACACACCTCAATACCGATTAACTTTAACCAATATTGAACTCAGGTAACTCTACCTAAGCACTCTCAAGAAAGCAAAGAAAAGCATTACTCTTATAACATGAGTAATTCGATTACAGACTCAAGACTCTACTCAAGAACGCTCACTCT
This sequence comes from Capsicum annuum, assembly GCF_002878395.1. Taxonomy (NCBI): domain Eukaryota; kingdom Viridiplantae; phylum Streptophyta; class Magnoliopsida; order Solanales; family Solanaceae; genus Capsicum; species Capsicum annuum. The sequence continues at coordinate 102,032,758 of NC_061116.1, read as the reverse complement.
TTCAGTACATACATAAGTCAAGAACTCGAGCAATGTTGCACAGTTGAGTTTTCGCCTCTTTTCCTCTCCACTCTTCTGATTTTGCAAAAACTCGCCAGTTGAGAAGCATTTTTTTCCTTTTATAGTGGAAAAATGATTAGGTTAGAAATCTTTTTGGGCCAGGTGTCCTGATGGGTACAAGCCGAGTACAATTTGTTACACTAGAGAACAAAACTGTGCAGGATAGTGACAGTTGTATTGGATTCATAAAGACCCAAGGACCTGGTCCCTTGCTGTCAGCTAATCATCATCAAAACACGATTTAGCAATTTTCCCCCTTTTTGATGATGACAAACCTCAGAACATGACCATAGAACTTCGGAGCATCAAATGCATTCACCTTATTCTGTCAGATTGATTACCACTGCTGTCAGCAAATGTTCCCCTATCATTATGCACTTTGCTTCCCCTTGTCAAAACATCAAAACTCAACTCATTCAATGTTCATTCAGTTCATTGTTCCACCTATCAAAATACTTCCCCCTATCAATCTGCCTTCATGCATCACATTTATTCTTCCCTCTGTCAATAGGCCATTCAACACATATGCCTCCATTTGCATTTCAATACCTGCTACTTAGTCCGTAACACATCATGCAACACACACACCTAGTCCCTACCACATGCATTCAGTATTCCCCCTTTTGGCATCATTGAAAAGTGATAACAGTAAACCAATAGTAAAACAAGCACAGATTAGTTAACTCATGGCCACTGGGGCAACACTACATGAATAATAGTTTTTTTAAAAAAATAAAGAGAAAACAGATGAAACACACAACCAGGAACTCATTCATTGTTAAGGGAGACCAACACCATTATAATATACCAAAAAAAACATGAAAGAACTGTCTTCAAAATCTACAGTAAAACAAGAACTTGAAACTGATACAGGATGACACAGTGACACAAACATGATTGGACTTAGGTAGAAGGAGGCTTAGGGGAGAAGGGTTTATGCAATAACTCTATTCTGGCAGTCTCAGCAGCATGAGCATCCAACAACTGTCTAGTGAGGGTCTTCACTTCTGCATTTAGCCCTTGAACCTCATCAATAAGTTCTGCAACCTTGCCCTGGAGTTTTGCATTTTCTGATGCAAGTTCTTCCCAGGTCTCTCTGAGGATAACTTCTGATTCTATATCTTCAAGTGCACAATCTCAGCATCCTTAGCAGTCAACTGAATCCTCATCTCCTCTATTTCTTTGCTTAAATTTTTCCGAGCAGCCAAAAGTTCTGACACTTGGACACAGTTCCCACCTTTCCTTCAATGCATTCATTTTCCACCAATGGACTTTTCTTTGACTGTTCCAAGCGTCCCTTTAGTCCCAACCACTCCAAAGTGATCAAATATCTTGTCTAGAAAGTACCCATAAGTTCCTACCCATAAGGCATCGCATGTCTTTCTTCTTTCTCACAAATCACCTTATTCATGTGCTCTATCATAAGGGCAGGCAAACTTCTCAGCTCGAATTTGCTCAGACTCTATTAGAAATAGATCAACAAATAGCAACAGCAGAAACAGTGGTTCTTTTCTCTGACCTGGGCAAAAAAACCTTGTTCACAAATTCAAACACTTACTGGAACTCGCTTGTGAGAAAGTTCTTTCTTAACACCAGCTATTGAAGTCCCTCCAACCTTTGAGGCTTCAACCATGAACTCGGTTGAGGGTTGTTGTTTCCCAACAGTCCTCATACCCATTATAGCCACATCCAGAATTATTCCTAGTGCTTCTTTATCCAGTTCTATTCTTTGTTTACTATTCCTTGCGGGTGTCGTATTTATGTTATGTCATCTTGTTCCATGCTTATTACGGATTTGTTTATTATTACTTGTCTTGAGCCGGGGGTCTATCGGAAACA
>NC_061116.1:102001559-102030759 GCF_002878395.1 Capsicum annuum | reverse complement strand
TTTAATAAATATTAATGAAATTATGTAAAATATCGTATTTGAATTAATAAATGGTAAAAAATGATACTAAAAAGTAATAAAATAATTTGTATATTTTTAAAATCGTAAATGTGACTTTCTGAAAATGTAATACCCCGAAAAATTTTTCGTTGAAATTTTGTGCGTAAACGTGTTGGGTTCTATCTTCTAGAATGAATTATAAATTTTTTGTGCGGAATATCTTAGATTATGACCCTCCATTGCGTAGAGTATCCAATAAGCTTTTCAACGATATGTGGATCATCCAAAACGGACACCCGAGCGACGAGTTATGAACATTTCGATCGAACCGTGAATAGTAGTGAACAGTAAAACCTGCAGGAAAAAGTACTGAGGCCTGGCGTATTTTTGCTCCAACTTTAAACGATCATAACTCCTTGTACATAATAATCTGGGTGATATACTATTTATCAATGAAAAGCTCTGCGAGTCCTCTTTCCAATGAAATTGGTTTTATCTAATTTGTCTATTGGAGCAAAAAGTTATGGTCGATCTACTTCAGCCTATCAAAAGTGAATTTTTAGGTCAACTTGAAACGATCATAACTCCCCGTACACAATGATCTGGGTGGGATACTATATATCAATGGAAAGATATGAGAGTCCTCTTTCTAATGAAATTGGTTTAATCCAATTTGGATATCGGAGTAAAACGTTATGGTTGATCTACTTCAGACTATCAAAACAGTCCACCAAAGGACAGATTCGAGAATTATTTGATTTTTAGGGGCATTTTGGTCATTTTTTCTCATCCAAAATCCGTCCAAACCCTATATTAAAGCCTATTAGAAGCATTATATATTATATTTCATCAAATTCCCTCAAAAAGAAAACCCTAAGCTCCTACATCCAACTTCAAGAACCTCCAAAGTTCACCATTAATTCTGCAAATTTATTCAAGATTCCAAGTTCCTAATTCAAGAACTCCAAGAACCAACATTCAAAGGCACGATTAATATCTCAAAAACGAGTATCGATCTAAAGTTCATCATTCAAGGTATGTGGGGTTTTTCAACAAGAACTCTCTTTCGTTCTTGTGCCCAAAAGTAATTTTCTTTACAAAAGCATGATTTTTATTTGATTTTTATGAATTTGAAGCATGAACCTATATCTTATGATGATTATTATGAAATCTTGATGTTTATGATTTTGAAAGATGAATTTACATGTGTGGTGATATAAAGCATGAAGCTTGAATGATATTTATCATGATTTTGATATTTAGGTCGTGAATCCCCATTGGAAATTGTGTGTTTTTTAGAAAGTGTGTGTTATAAACACGTTGATGTTGAATATTTGAGATATTTTGAATGATTTGACCTTTTGGTCTTAATGGAGTTGTTTTGAACTTGAGTGTGAAAGAAATCCACAACGTGGTTGATTTTGATAGATGGGAAGCATGATGGCTCCCGATGTATATTTATATATTACTGAAATTGTTTTATTGTGGATTGTCTTTGAAATGATCTAAGCTAAGTCCGGGAGAAATCTTTAGCACCGAGTGGGAGGTATAAAGCGACCTTACTTTTCTAGAACTATGTACCCCCGTAGGAGTGAGCCTGAGGCTGATTTATATAGTGATCACTAGTTTGTGTGGATTTGATATCGATAGTCCTACTCCGATGGCAAGGATAAGACGGCTCTCCCCAACGTGGGTTGTACGTTGGACTCCATGTAACTCACATGGTTTATGTCAGTTATAGGATCTCTCAGTGTGTGTGTTTCCTTGTGTCTATGGTGAATGGTGAAGTGATTTGAAAATGGAATTGTGAAAGTTATTCTTTTGAAAGATTTAAATGATATTTACATTATGAGAATTGATATTCTTGATGAACTGAAAGTGATTGACAAATTATATGATGACTCACATGTGTTATTGTACTTATTTCATCCTCTCATGATTATGATGATTTTCTTAGGGCTATGTGACTCTTTCATACATCCTGCATATTTCTTATAAATATTTATGATGATGATGTTTATACAACTGCATACACCCTCATATACTCGGTCCCTTTCCATGAACTGACCCACATCTTCAGATGTGGGCTGCATTTTCTCAGAATGTAGGTTCAGGTGCTCAGTTCCAGGTTTGACAGTGATTCTTCAGGCACGCTGTTCTACATCCTCTGTTGTGGTGAGTCCTCATGTTCCGAGGACGTGATGTCTGATATTGGTTTCACGGAATTGTTTACATTTGATAACTGAGTATGAGTCAGTTGGGGCATGTCTCAATGACTCGCTAGTTTTATTGATTTTCTTAAAGGCTTGTAGACTAGTATAGATGTTGGGAGTTGACTAATAAGTCGTAATTTGTTATCTTTCTGAAATTTTTTTATTTTTGGATGATGATTACTCTGTTGATATTTGAGAGTTATTTATGGAAACCCCATTGATTTGTGTTGAACTAATTGAAAATGGCTCAAAGGGTTAGCTTGGGGCTACTCATGCTTGTTTGATGCTTGTTTGCACCCTCAACAGATTGGTTTCGCCACAACACCATGACCAAGGGAACTTCTTTGTTCCTTAATCTTTGGACACTGAAATCAAGAATCTCAACAGGAATCTCATCAAAAGAAAGATTTTCTTGAATGTCAGCACTCACAGAGGAATCCACTACCACAGCATCGCTAATATGCTTTCTAAGCATGGAGATATAGAATATTGGATAAACAGAGGACAACTCGGAAGGCAACTCGCCCTCATAAGCTACCTTACCAACATGGCTAAGAATTTTGTAAGGACCAAAATAACGGGGACTAATCTTCCCCTTCTTTCCGAATCTCTTCACCCCCCTCATGGGTGAAATTAGTTAGTACAAACCCCCTGAATGGGCCCCAATGCATGTAGCCGTACAAAACGGAGATACAATAAGAGTCGGGGATTCCAATGTACCCTTCAATCTCCATAATACATATGTTCAATGTATCTAGAGGATTTCCGTGTACCTCATGAGTATCATATAGGTTCGCCAAGACCTACCCCTCATGTCGACAATAATGAGTTTTCGGTGTTCATCCATTAGACTCCCACCTTCACGGTTAGCTTTCACACCCCGTCATTATTGCCCAATTAAAATCATTTTTCAACCAAACCATTATTCCATTATCATTAACGAAGGCTATTAGTAGTGGTATCGTCATACCGACTATAACTTGCAAGTACTGTCCTTAGCCAAAACTTTTAGTGGTCAAGGGATTTCTATGTACCCATAAACTCTATTATCCAATTAACTTTGAGGGATTCCTATGTACCCCACAAGTATTCATTATGATATTAACTTGGGGGATTCCCCGTACCCCACAAGTATGTTTATTAAGTCAAACCATTCCAAAACCATTTTGACCATTCATATTATTTAGGGTTCTATTACTAAGTTTAAACTATGAATAAGTTCCATTTAAAACTCAATAATATGGTGAAAACATTGTTATAGGCATTTTATCAAACACATTGGGGGCATAGTATTTCCAAAACCAAAGACAATTACTAAAAGACCATTCCCATGCAACCAATTATCCAAAACCACAATGCATATAAAAAACATAATTAAAATATGGGAAAACCATAATCAAGTATTTATAACCAAAACCCCCAAATCATATTTGAAAACCCAAAATTATACAACATTTAAATCATAAAAATATTGTATAAAATCTATAACTTTAGTTGGAACTAACAATGAGGGAAGATAACATGCCTTAAACCAAGATGATGATGGAGAGAAATCACCAAGACACCAATTTACTCCTTAAGATGAAACCCTAGCTTACTTTGCCCAAGAACCCTAGAGAGGATTTAAGAGTGTTTTCTAATTGTTTAAGAATAGAATAGAAGGGCGAATCACCTCCCAAGTGCAATATAAGTCGTGGGACCTCATTAAGATAAATGGAGAAATGTCGAGATTGCTCTTACTTAAACTGCACTTAGTTCTCATCATAGGATATGACCGAACCTTACAAGTTGTACCCATTCTATACTAGTTATACCTATCTCTCATACCCTAAGTTTTCTCCTTGGACCCAACACTTTCCAAGGTACGACACACCTAGAGTACGACTAGTACCCATTGTCGCACCCTATTTTTCTCTCAAAAAACAGGATTCAACGTGACTAATTCTTTTTGTGATTGTTTGAGAAAATGTAAACAGTCACCACCTAACATATTAAGGTGCGTTAGGGAACCATATAGGCTAACTACAAACCTATTTTTTGATATTTAGTCTTAGTTTACCAGAAATTTAGGTAGGGTTTCAAATTACCTCGAAAGGAAGGTGTTAGGCCTCTTTCAAGGCCTATGGAGGTGGTTCTTGATCGAATTTATGCTATACGAGGGGGATTCTGTGTGGTAAATAATACAAAGAATAACAAAAATACAAGAGATGTGAGACTGATCTTTTGTGACATGCAAATAATAAATGATAGTACCATAATTCTTGTAATTTTTATCTTCCCCGGATTATGAACTCTAGCGAGCTCCTTTGATTTTTAACATAAGGACAAACTTGGAGGATGATAAGCTATAAATTGAACTTATGTCACAGTAAGGATAAACTACAAAGGATGCAAAATTTGTTAGTAATATATGTGTCACTTTAATTTTGGTGACGAATTAATGTAAGAGATTAATAAAAGTAAATAAGAAATTCAATAATACATACATAAAGTAAAAAAGATAAGAGAGAATGTGAATAGGATCAGGGCATGACAAGGCTGAAATGGGTCTAATGCGATGATACTCCCTTTGTATTAATTTTTATGTCGACTTCCTTAAATGCCTTAAGATAAGATGAAAGAAACTCTTAAAGTACTAAATAAAATATTTTAGTATTTAAAAGTCATGTAAAGCAAGAAATATGTAGGTATAATATATAAATTGTATCAAACATGTTGATAATTTCATATATTAATAAATATTGTTAAATCCTTGAGACTTTTACAAGAGTGACGTACAAAATTAGAAAAAATGGGAGTAACGAGTTTTCTTTATTTTTAATAAAGCTACGTATATACTTCATACAAGAAGTCAGCTATAGCCTATCTTTGTCATCAAATCCCAAATGTACCTGACCCTGATCGGGTGACGACTCCATTTGAGCTCTGCTTGGCGCGTTGACTCCTTCATTGCTCGATAGTTGAACTCTGAGTGATGTCATTTCATTTTGATGTATATGCAAAACATATTCAAACATGGTGAGAGTAGGTTTGTTCTTATGTTTTAATCACTCAAATAAAAAAATTAATAAAATAATAAACACTTTTAATCGAAGTAAGCACGTAAGAAAATGTTTGAACTATTCAAGAATATTAAAAAAAAGAAATTTCTATAGTGAGCATTTGACAAAAAAAGGTAAAGTTACTAAAATCAGAGAATAACACAACTACGCCCAAAAGAATTTCTCACTTCTACAAAAGTAAAAACTAATGGGAAAACACAACAAATTTTAAATATCTTTTTTATTATTTCAACAAAAAGCAAACTGGAGGAAATTAAATTTTTTTTGAAGACTCCATCAAGCACGTTTATGATAGAAGAAATGACCCACAAAAATTAATTAAGATATTCACAATATTCAAATCCATTAGGAAGCATTTGATAATCCTAGTCATTATAATTAGAGATCTAGTTTCTATGGCTATAACACAGTTCATTGGTCTAAACTCATTAAGCTTTTCAACTAAAACTCATGACCTGGGTAACTAAATGAAAATAGAAAGTTGCATACCTTTAATAAAAAATAGTTAAAACAACCCAATTTTTTTTATAAAGACAACAACAATTTTACGACATATACAAACTTTCAAAGAAAAGAAAATAAATAAGACATGAGATAATACCAAGATTAAACTAATAATAAGAATTTACACAAAAAATTGATACTTGAAATCAAAAGGATGTCTCAATAGAATAGCATAAAGTTACTTCAACAAGCAACTTAAGACAAACATAACATAACAACACAATGGTACAAGTATAATTTTTAAGAAACAGATTGTAAAGATAGGACCTTTTAATGCACATGTATTTTCTTCATTAATGAATCTCAATAATGGTACTGCAACTTAATGAGAAGAAGATCGCCGAACCCTCTAGGATCTATGCATGTGTTTTTAATTTATTGTATATGAGTGAAAAGCAGAAGTCTTAAATTTCTCTTGTGGCTCACCCCTTTAATGGTGTATTACGTCTCTTTTTGATGGAAAAAAATCAAAAGAGTCGTTGGGGAAGAGAGAAAAAATAGGAAAAGATTGATTTTGAAGAGGTAATATTTGGGATATTAACATGTGAGAGAGTTTGAAAAATATTTTTGAAAGACTTTTAAGAATAGTAATATTCTTCTACTTAAATAAAAGATTTTAAGAGGATATATGAAGATTTTAATAAATTTGAATTTGAAATTTGAATTTTGAACTTGTTTAAGACTAAATAAATTTCTTTCAAAACAATATATAAAAATGGGTAAATACTAAATCTTTAAAATAGTAGTAGTAGAAATAATAATAATAAAATAATAATAGACTAGGTGTATGTAAATTATGAGTATGCACATTTGAAAAAAATAATTTACTAAATATTAACAAAAATATGTAAAATATTATATTTAAATTAATATATTATAGATACTATACAAAAATATAGAATTAAACGTTAAAATAAATTGCATGCTTTAAAATCATGAATGTGACACGTCAACACTTTATTTATACTAAAATAATGTGTAATATATATTAAGATTCAAAATTAATAAACTTAATAAAATAATATCCAAAAAGGAGTATTGGGCGGTCAAAATTGGGTGTCTATAGTTGCCCCTTCGTTGCTTGAGAATGATAAAAGAATTGTCGAGCAACAAAAGTTGATGTAGTAGCCAATTTTATCTGATCGAGAAAATGGTTCGTTGGAATCAAAGCAACAGGAGGTGGTTTTAAAAATAGTGTGGTCGAGACTTTGGTTTTAAGTCGCCTACATTTCTCCGATTTTATGAGAATCAGGCTATGTGTAGTTCTAGATTTAAGAATAAACGATATTCTTAAAGATTGCTAATGATAAAGCAGTATTATGGATTGGTAAGACGGTAATAAATAGGAATTGAAACAATGATGTGAGGAGGGGCGTGAAAATAAAGGGTAGTTGAGTTTTAAATTGGACTTATGCGACGTATGGGTGAATAGGGTGATATTTTGAAAGCAGGAACACAAATTGTTCCTATTTGGTGCTCCTTTTCTGTTAGCTACGTACTTTATAGTCTACTAGATAACCAAGTTTAGGGTATAATAAGAAATTGATAAACATAAAGTAAATATGAGAGTGAAGAAAGCATATCTGTTGTATTGTTGGATTAGTCGTTGGGCTTCTCGATGTGACATTGGATCAGCTGTTGGATTTATTGATGCAATGTTGGATTGGCTGTTAGACTTCTCAATGTGATGTTGGATCGGTTGTTGGACCTCTTGATGTGGCATTGGATCAACTATTAGGCTTCTCGATATGATGTTGGATTGACTGTTAGGCCTTTTGACATAACATTGGATTAGCTTTTGGGCTTCTCGATATGACGTTGGATCGGTAGTTGGGACTCATAATGCAATGTTGGATCATCTGTTGGGCTTCTCAATATGACGTTAGATCGGCCGTTGGGCCTCTTCATGTAGCATTGGATCAGCTGTTGGACTTCTCAATATGATGTTGGATCGACTGTTGGGCCACTCGATGTAGTGTTGGATCAGCTGTTGATCTTCTCGATATAACGTTGGATTGGCTGTAGGGCCTCTTGTGATAGAGTAGTTCCTATCATCTGTACCTGTTAGTCCTACTACTTTTATCCCAACTAGATAAAAATGGTTAGCACGAATGTATGTATAGAAGATTAAACAATGTAGTGAAAGCAACCATAACGATAATGTTAAGAAGAGATAAGAAAGCATATATGTTGTACTGTTGGATCGACCGTCTGGATTCTCGACATGATGTTGGATTGGCCATTGGGCCTTTTGTGACGGAGTGATTCCTGTCATCTGTACCTATTAATTTAGTACTCAAAGAAAAATCATCAGTCAAAAATAAATGTTGAATTGTATCTTACTCGATTTGAATCCTTGGTTATTGTTCCATGGATCATTGGGACTTGTACTCCATCATGGTGAAATTTTTTAGGAATTCTCAAAAATTTCTTCCCCAGTTTAGAATGAAAGACACCTTTTGCATGTCATGGTGAATTGCTATATTGTTTACTTGTGAAAATTTTTGAGGTTTACTTAAAACCTCAAAAATTCTGCCCTAGTTTTTGTATTTGGAGCCTTATATCCTTGTACCACTCAAAGAAAACATTCGCCCAAGAGAAATGATCATCCTACATTTAAACGTTGTGAACTCACTCGTAATCTACCTTTATATGCTCAGGAGTTAGGCCTATTATCCTGACACTTTGTAAAAGAGGGAAAAGAAAATGTTTTATTAGATTAAGACCGGACCCAAAGTGGGCTGCCTACATATCCAAATAGAAGTCAGGTCGAATGTAGTTCATGAGTACAAAGTAAGGTAGAGAAAATAAGAAAAATTTTACTAGCCATAAGGTGGGTAAAATGAAAAGGGGACATGAAATAGGAAAGATTTACACGTTAATTCATGTGATACGCTTTATGCTTCTTTTGTGAATGTCTTGGATCTTGTTGGACATAGTAGGATTGAGACTTGTTTTAAGGATCTTCCTGGACAGAGTAGGATTAGATCTGATGAGCCTTGTTTCGAGAACCAAAAATAACATGGGTCTCTTTATTATTTTGATAGCCTTGCATTTGAGATATGGAGGGTGATAAATCCTCTTTCTCTCCCTTGGATAGATTCTTTATTTCATATTCTAATTTCTTTCCAATCAAAATTAGACTCTCAAAGCTGTGACTAACCAGGAAGAACATTTTCTGAAAGTATATTCTATCTAGAAATCTGAGGAAAATTTGTACCAATTCCTCATCAAGGTACAAAAGGACGTATTTTGGAAGCCTCTAACCTTCATCGAGTTGCATATTCCTCAAAAGATTCATAGGTTGATCTTTTCACCTCAAGAAATTCACATATTGTTGGACCAACATTGATGTTAAACTTATATTATCCCACAAAATCTTAAGCCAATTCTTCCCAATTATGCCATTTGTCAAAATCTTGTCGGGTGAACAATGTGAGTGCTATTCCTGACAAACTTTGAACAAACAATCTCATAAGGAGAGCCTAATTGTGCCCTATTCTAATTAGTCTGCCATAATAGTTCTTCAGATATGTGATTGGATCCTTATGCCCATCAAATATGTTGAACTTTGGAACTTTATATCTTGGACGTAAATCAATCCTCAGATGCATACTTAATTTCTCATACCTCAAGTCGTAGATACCCCTAGAACGCAGTTCCTCATTCAACCTTTTTCTCTAAGTCACGAAGCCTTTTCTGACGTTTATCTAAATTGATCCTTTTACTTTCAAGAGAGTTTTGTATAGAAGAAAAATACTGAGAGGGTATGTGGGTAAGGCGAGGATAAGAAGGCACTGTGTTTTGCCTTGGGCGATGAGAAGGAGGATTGAAATCTTTTCGGATATTGAGCATATTTATCATATTGAAGATTCTTACTTAAGTTTGATGTTCAAATGCTAGACAACCCTTAAATAAAATAAACATGTCAAACAAAAATTGCAAGATAACACATAGGTTCAAAACATAATAAATATAAAACGAAAGACATTCTAGGATGAAGACTAAGACTTAATAAGTGATCTAGGCATAAAGATTTGAGCTCTTAAAGCATGAAACATGATAGTGATAGAACATGATGTCGAATTTGCAATTGTGATCTGTGAAGAAGATAGTAAGCCAGGGAAATAGATTAGGTCGACTTTTGTTGAACATCAGACTTGTTGATTCAAAACATCCTTTATAATTGATATCACATCAGATTGTTGATTCATCCAACTCCATATAGAAAAGGAAAAAAAAATAGGAAAAGATGATTTTACTATGATGATACTGAACTCATTAATTGAGTGCCTACATATACCTCATGTTAGGGAATCAGGTCGATCATTGTTTAAACTACATAAGAGAAATTCATATAGTTCCAAGCATATGTAAAGATAAAAGTAACTCAAGTGAGTAAGAGCCTGTAATAAGGAAACGGCGTGATGTCCCTTCATTATTGTCAGATAAATACCAATCATACTTAATTAAAATCAAGATATGGCCCCATCATATTTATCAACTTGGTATCAATCAGTGCTTGAATTTTATCCTTTAAAGCATGACATTCTTCTGTGCTGTGGCTTATCATTCCTGAATAATAAGCATAAATTTTGAAATGATCAAGCCATGATGCATATGTGTTCATTACAATTGCGGGAATTGGAGTGATATATCCATCCATCCTTAATCTCTCATAAAGTTGGGCTATGGGATCAACCAAAGGGGTGTACTGTCTTGGTGGATTTTTCTAAAGCTTATGTTGAGGTCTGATGGATCGGGTAGATCGTTGGTTTGTTGGCGGATTTTTATAAGACTTTGGAAGGTAGTTTGATGTTGGAGGAATAAGTGGAGGTGGGTACCAAACAGTCTGTGGAGGAGGTTTTATGAAGGATTGGGGAAAATAGGCTTGGATGTAATTGGATGATGAGATGATTTCTGGAGCTGGGTACCATATTAGTTGAGGGTGGGGTACACTTACTTCATGCTTTAGAGGTTTGAATGTATAATCAATGATCGTCTTCCCCTTGTCTCTGAACAGTGACTCAACCAAATCAATCTCGACTGTGATCTTTCTTTTAAGCTTATTGTCGAATCGCCTAATAAAGTCGCTAGCTAAATTGTCCCAACAGGCCCACTTGCTACTATCTTTCTCTACATACCACATCATTGCAGAACCAGTAAGTGAACTGACAAAGATCCTCTTCTTGAGACCATCACTTTGCCCTACAACTGCTAGTTTGTTAAGGTACGCCTTTAAATGGGAATGAGGGTTTCCTGACCCATCATATAATGGAAAGTTCAAACCCTCAATTCTATCTTTGTCTTCTTCCCTTGATTTGGATGACTTATTCATTTTGGGCTGTTGAGATGATCCTGTCTCATGGTTAGGAACCTGTCCTTCTTTCTCTTTTTCCTTACTCGTATTTTTTAACCCACTAAGTGCTTTTAGCAATGCAATTAAATACAGATTTACAGGCGTATGTGTATCACGATCAGGCATAGGTGAAATTATCAATATAGAAAACTTTGTGGTATAGGTGAGAGTGCTAACATCTATTTCAGATAGCAGATCTAGAAAACTTGGTGGCATTTCAACTGAACCTAGAACATCAGTCATTGTTCTACTAATTCTCTCTGTTCTTCTTTCTAGCCTTCTGATGCTTGAAATAACTTTGTTTTGATACAACCCCAAGATTTTATGCTCAACTTTGCTATTGATAAGATTGATAAACATTGCTTGACTGGCCATTTCTGATGTTCAACTCTAGTCAACCTTAGAAGAAATGATTTATATTTAGGAACAAAGAATACGTACGGGAGTCTAGAATAAATATTCTACTCATTCGAAAATGATGAGTTATGCTAATTTGGAGTGAATAGAAGTTATGAGAGATCCATGTAACTTAGAGATTGCGAAAGTTAGAGCACGACATGAGTATGACAACATCAAAAGGATCACGGCGGGATAAAAGGATGTAAACTTTGGAAGCATGAGGAAGAGGATATATTAAAATGATAAGTTGTATTAAATGATTATGAATAAGGCTAAAACCCTTTATCAAAGCAAGAGTTGAGCCTAGAGATGATTAATATACTAATAGATAAGTTAGGAGGATGAATTAAAGGGAAGTTTTGAATAGGCCCTAAGAATGTATTGTAGGGTCCTAGCATGACAAGAATTTTAAGATTAAAGAACTCTAAAACGAGAAACACTAAAAGTAAAGAGTGACTAAGACAAGAACGAAAACAACAAGACAGGCAAGATATCAATAGAAACATAGAAATGCAATACAAAGCAAAAAGTATTATGCGTTCTTTTGGGGTCGTGAGCCCTTTTGGACTTTGAATGAGATGAACATTCAAGACATCAAGGGTGAGAAGGCATTCTAGGTTGAATGGGACATATGTCTTAGTAAAAGAAATACGTAGCCAAGACCTAAAGGACAAGAATGGGTTTATGACATGGTTCTCTTGAGAGGAGTACTCGAGAGTGGGAAAGCTTGTGACTGTCGACGCACCGCTGATTGACCGATCCCCAAGGCATTTTTCGAAGGGTGTTTTAGAAAAAAACATGCATGTACCCACGCAATTGTTCAAAAAAAAAAAATAAAAGAGGTCCCAAGAGGAGAAAACTATGTGCGGAATGCCAGTTATATAAAGCAGTAACACCTAACACGTAGGAAAATACAATAGAATGCTTAGTAATAAAAGTAAATAGACATTGGATAGGCATGGAAAAATATAAAAAACACATAAAATGAGAAGAAGAAAGGCTAAAATGTAGAAAAATAAATCAAGATGTAAAAATAAACAATAATCATGAAAAATTACAATCAAAATAAAATTCAGACAAATAATAGAAATCCATATAAAATACAAACACATAATGGTTAGAAACTAAGTATCCTAGTAGAGTCTCCATTCTGCCCCACCTCATTTTTCTCGCAAAAAGTGAGATTCGGTGTGACTAACTCTTTTTAGGATTGTTTGAGAAAATGTAAAGAGTCTCCACCAAATGTATTAAGGTGCGTTAAGCAACATTTAGGCTAACTACGAACATATTTTTTGCTATTTAGTCTTTGTTTATCAGAAATTTGGATAAGGGTTCAAATTACCTCGAAAGAAAGGTGTTAGACACCTTTCGAGGTCCACAAAGGTTGTTTCCAGCTGAATTCATTCTTTGCGGGGGATTATATGTGGTTAAAAATACAAAGAATAACAAAAATACAAGAGATGTGAGACTGACCTTTTGCGACATGTAAATAATAAATGAAAGTACCATAATTCTTGTAATATTCATCTTCCTCGAATTAGAAACTCTAGAGAGATCCTTTAATTTTTAGAATGAAGACAAACTTGGAGGATGACAATCTGTAAATTGAACTTACGTCAATGTAAGGAGAAACTACAAAGGATGTAAAACTTGTTAGTAATATATACGTCACCTCAATTTTGGTGACGAATTAATATAAGGGATTAATAAAAGTAAATAAGTAATTCAATAATACATGCATAAAGTAAAAAAGATAAGAGAGAATGTGAGTGGGATCAGGGCATGAAAAGGCTCAAACGGGCCCAATGTGATGGTACTTCCTTTGTACTAATTTTTATGTCGACTCCCTTAAATGCCTTCAGATAAGATGAAAGAAACTCTTAAAGTACTAAATAAAATATTTTAGTATTTAAAAGACATGTAAAGCAAGAAATATATAGGTATAATATATAAATTGTATCAAACATGTTGCTAATGTAGTATAGTAATAAGTGTTGTCAAATCCTTGAGACTTTTAAAAGTGTGACGTTCAAAATTAGAAAAGACGGGAGTAACAA
Source organism: Capsicum annuum (assembly GCF_002878395.1). Taxonomy (NCBI): domain Eukaryota; kingdom Viridiplantae; phylum Streptophyta; class Magnoliopsida; order Solanales; family Solanaceae; genus Capsicum; species Capsicum annuum. Next base: position 102,017,165 of record NC_061116.1, on the reverse strand, counting down.
GTTTGTTTTATTTTTAATAAAGCTACGTATATGCTTCATACAAGAAGTCAGCTATAGCCTGTCTTTGTTATCATATACCAAACATACCTGACCTTCATTCGGGTGATGACTCTATTTTAGCTCTACTTGGCGCGTTGACTCCTCCACTCCTCTATAGTTGAATATCGAGTGATGTCATTTCATTTTAATAGACATGCAAAACATATTCAAACAGGGTGAGAGTAGGTTTGTTCTTATGATTTAATCACTCAAATTAAAAAATTAATAAAATAATAAACACTTTTAATCGAAGTAAGCATGTAAGAAAATGTTTGAACTATTCAAGAAAATTAAAAAAAAAAACAACTTCTACAGTGAGCATTTGAAAAAAAAGCTAAAGTTACTAAAATAAGAAAATAACACAACTACTCCCAAATGAATTTCTCACTTCTACAAAAGTAAAAACTAAGGGAAAAACACAACAAATTTTAAATAGCTTTTTCATTATTTCAACAAAAAGCAAACTGGAGAGAATTGCACTTTTTTTGAAGACTCCATCACGCACGTTTATGATAGAAGAAATGACCCACAAAATGAATTAAGATATTAACAATATTCAAATCCATTAGGAAGCATTTGATAATCCTAGTAATTATAATTAGAGATCTAGTTTCTATGGCTATAACACAGTTCATTGGTCTAAACTCATTAATCTTTTCAACTAAAACTCATGACCTAGGTAACGAAACAAAAATAGAAAGCTGCATACCTTTAATAAAAAATAGTTAAAACAAGCCAATTATGCTATGAAGACAACAACAATTTTACGACATATACAAACTTTCAAAGGAAAGGAAATAAACAAGACATGACATAATACAAAAATTAAACTGATAATAAGAATTTAAACAAAGGATTGAGACTTGAAATCAAAAGGATGTCTCAATAGAATAGCATAAAGTTACTTCAATAAGCAACTTAAGACAAACATAACATAACAACACAATGGTACAAGTATAATTTTTAAGAAACAGATTGTAAAGATTGGACTTTTTATTGCACAAGTATTTTCTTTATTAATGAATCTCTATAATGGTACTGCAACTTAATGAGAAGAAGATCGACGAGCCCTCTGCATGCATTTTTATGCATGTGTTTTTAATTTGTTGTATGTAAGTGAAAAGAAAAAGTCTCAAATTTATCTTGTGGCTCCCCCCTTTAATGGTGTACTACATCTCTTTTTGAAGGAAAAAAATCAAAAGAGTCGTTGGGGAAGAGAGAAAAAATAGGAAAAGATTGATTTTAAGGGAGTAATATTTGGGATATTAACATGTGAGAGAGTTTGAAAAATATTTTTGGAAGATTTTTAAGAATAATAATATTTTTCTACTTAAAGAAAAGATTTTAGGAGGATATGTGAAGATTTTAATAAATTTGAATTTGAAATTAGAATTTTGAACTTGTTTAGGACTAAATAGATTTCTTTCAAAACAATATATAAAAATGGGTAAATACTAAATCATTAAAATAGTAGTAGTAATAATATAATAATAATAATAATAGACTATGTGTTTGTAAATTATGAGTATACACATTTGCAAAAAAATAATTTAAAATATTATATTTAAATTAATAAATTATACATACTATACAAAAATTTTAAATTAAATGTTAAAATAAATTGCATGCTTCAAAATCATGAATGTGACACGTCAAAACTTTATTTATACTAAAATAATGTGTAAAATATATTAAGATTCAAAATTAATAAATTTGATAAAATAACAGCTAAAAAGAAGTATCGGGCGGTCTAAATTGGATGTCAACACCCATAAACCGTACCCTTGGCAGAATAGAATTTCTGGAGGTTTGGACATTGACCACCATACGAGCCCATGGTACGACTCGTACCCTGGATTATGGATCATGGTGAGCCACTCGTACTTAGATCCAACTTAAGTTACCAAGTCTAAGGTTAAGTGAAGTAACCAAACAACCAGTATCCACAGATACGACTCGTACCTCCCAAAACATACCTATTCCAGTAACTATATCCATCCCACCAACAAACAATGACCAACATACGACTGGACCATCCCATTTGTACCCAAGTGTATGACTCATTCCCCTAAGTCGTATCTTGCCCAGAAACCAGAAATCAAGAAAATTTATTAAGGTCCAGAAACCAGGGTGTTTCAGAAACATGTTGAACTAGTAAATGGTGAGAATTGTCTTGTTGAGATGTAGTGGATATTTGTGATTCTTCAGCTGAGATATGAGAAGGTAATTTGCATTCTACCTCCAGGTTAGGAAATTGAGGACTTGTGTATAGAAAAATAGGATTGTTCTTGTCTTCTTGAGTGATAAATGGAAACATATCCTTTTGAAATATTATATATGTTTTGTCAGCAAGATCTAGTAGTACATAACCTTTTTGAGACTCAGAATAGCCCATTATCTTTGATCTATACATTATTTTATCATGTTTACTATTATCCTTATCAAAGAATAGACACTTTAAGACTTATAGATGATTTAGAGATGGTTTTCTACCATGTAGCTTTTCATATGGAGATAAACCATTTAATACTTGACAAGGTAGTCTGTTAATAAGGTAGACAACAGCTAAGATGCAGTGGCTCTAATATTCTATAGGAATATGACCTTGAAATCTTATAGCTCCCGTAACCTCAAGTATATACTTGTGTTTTATCTCAACAACTCCACTTTGCCAAGGAGCATACACAAAGGTAGTTTAATGGATAATACCTAAGATAGTAAATAGATTTTGACATGTATGGCTCAAGAATTCAAGCCATTGATAGTTTTTTATAGTTTTGATTGTTTATTAAATTGAATTTTAACAAGAGTAAGGAAATGTTTCAAAGTGAGATAGACTTCTGAATTTGTTTAAGTAGAAAAATCCAAGTAACTCTAGATAGATCATCAACAATAGTAAAAAAGTACTTATTTCCATTATAAGTAGGAACTTTATAAGGTTCCCAAATGTCTGATGGATCAATTCAAAATAACTAGAGATTTCTGTGATGTTAAAATGATACTTTGATCATTGCTTGAATAATGATTCAGTAAAATGTATAAGCCATCCATTTATTTACCAATCCCTTTCACCCTCTTAGTGAAGAGGTCCTGAAAAAGATAAAAGTAAGGATATAAAAAAGCATAACATTGTAACTCCCTAGTTAATTTGGAAACATACAATAGATTAAATTGGAATTCAGGCACAATAAAGAAGTTAGAGATAGTGCTTGTGGTAGATATAACATTGGAACCTGTATGTGTAACTAGAGTAACATCACTATTAGGCAAATGCACTCTTTTTGGAAAATGAGCCTCAGTTAGTGATGCTTGATCAAGTATGCTAAGGCTTAAGGCTATATGTTTGTGGCACCAGTGTCCACTATATTTTCAGGGAACTTAGGTTCTATTAATGCCATATATTTAGGCTTACCTGCTATAGTTACAGATGCCTCAGTTGAACCAACCCTCGTTGTATTGAGTAGTTTGATTATTTAATCATATTGGTCCTTTGTAAATGATGCACTTCCTATAATTATATTAGAATTCTTGCAACTAGTAGCACCAATATTTAAATGTTGTTGATAATTTTGATCATCATGAGTGAACTGTGTTGATGAACCAGCAGAGTGTACAAACATATCACATAACATATTTTGATCATTGAACCAGAACCACTAGTTTTTTAATTAGTATCAGAAGAACCATTGTAAGCAACTCTAATATTTCATATCCTGTAGTGCCTTTCTTTTTATACCTAGAATCAAAAGGATAACCAACTATCTTGAAGAAATTTTCTCTACTGTGCCCTTTGATTTTGTAGATATCACAAAAAAGATGCTGATTTTTCTTGAACTTGTTAACTCCTTAATATCCAGTAGAACCATAGAACCACTAGTCTGATATCCTTTTGGTCTAGTGTATATTGCACCCTAAAATTTACTGGTTATACTTGATGGATTGTTGCCTAATATCCCTGAATTTGCAGCTATATTTATTTGACTTTCATCACTGATTATCATTGAATAAGACTGATTAACAATTGGTGTTGGACTCTTCATCAATATTTGTATTCTTGCTTGAATATAAGATTCATACAAGCTCATAAGAAATTGAAACATATTTAGTTGTTGTAGAGATGCACCACATATTCTTTTAACTTGTTACAATTACAGGTAGGGGCAGGTAGGGCTTTAAATTCCTTCCATAGGTTTTTCAATCTTGAAAAATACATAGAAACGAGTGCATTGCCTTGAGTAAGAGTAACAATTTACTTATGCAAATTGAAGGTTCTTGAACCATCAACCTTAGTAAATCTTTCTTGCAAGTCCAACCAAACAGTTTTAGCATCTAATGCATACATGATACCTCCTAAAAAAATTTAATACTAAATTCATGATCCAAGATAGTACTATGGCATTAACCCTTTATTAGTGATTCCACATATTTTCAGGGAAGGATTCTTTATCACAAATTCCATCAATCAGCCCTAACTTATTTTTACCTAACAATTCAATTCTCATAGACCTAAATTACATAGAAAAATTCTCAATACCTCTCAGCTAGAATGAGATAATTTGTATGCCATTGACATTAGATGTAGTAAGAAATAATGAATGATTGTAGTCAATCTCTAGAGCTTGTCTCCCAACCTAACCAGATCCAAACATAGTATCATTCAAGTGACTCATATTTCTTGTGTACTCAAGAACAATCACGGAAGCCGATAGTTATCTTAAAGTATATTATTTTGAATTCACTATGAATTGCTTGAAGATTTGGATTTACTATATCAATGCTCTGATACCATGTTGTTAATCAACAGTTGATACAGAATCCATATCCCAAATAGAGAATTCTTTGATTGATAAAGAGAAGAAGAGTAAGCAGAATTAGAAGAAAGAGAAGAGGAAGAAAAGATTAATGATCAATTGAATTAAATGTGTTAACCTGTATTAGTACATAGAAGAGGTTTACATAATGATACAATGATCACAACTTTCTATCTTAGTTAGTTAACTAACTGACTGATGTAATCAACTAACTTAACTAACTTCTTGAACTGACTTCTCTACTCTAAATACATAGTATATACTTTATGTAACCTTAACACATATTACAACAAGGAACAAAAAAGGAAAAAACATATATAGATCCAATATTTATATAGATTTACTTTATATAACTCTATGCTTCTTTTGCTATATATAACAGGGTATACACCACAATATATTTTTCTAACACTCGACAATATATGAATACTAGATATTGGAGTCAGTGCCAACACAAACCTAATTTATGTTTCTCTTTTATCCTAATTTATGAGTCACATATGAAATTTAAAAAGTCAATCAAATTTTTGTATGATTTTTAAATATTTTAAGCTATTAGTTGTTAGCTTATTACACTTTTACATAATTTTCAGATACTATATGTTACTTCTTTTATCTAATTTGTATGGCATTAATGTTATATTTGGAAAAATCAATCAAATTTGTTATATAGTTTTTAGATATTTTAAGTTATTAATTATTATGATTTATATGACTTTCTACATAATTTTCAAGCAATATATGCTACTCTATCTATCCCAATTTACATGATATTGATAGGATTTGAAAAGTCAAACAAATTTTTTATACATTTTTCAAATATTTTAATCTGATCAATATTGTGATTTATTTTACTTTTCAATTAAATTTCAAATAGTATATCTCAATTTATATTGTACTACTATAATTTTGAGTCAACCAATATTAAATAATTTTAAATAATTAATTATTATAATTTATAATATCTTTTATGCAATTTTAAATAATATAAATATTAAAAATAAAAATATAATAATTATATTAAAATAAAAAATATGAAATTAAAAAAGTACCCTTGTAACGCCTCGAGTCTGTACCCCGAACACTACATGGTGCTAAAATCCCGAGGGACCACAAGCTAAACCATGACTGGTACCTGCTGTAATAACTAAATAATAATACTGTAATTGTAATACTCCAAACTTTCTTTAAGTCTAATTTAGTCTCCAGAAGATTTAGGGATAACTTCTTAAGTGAATAATATTTAAATCAGATAGAATTTCTTTAATTTTGACTTTTTATCATGTGGAAAATTAAATTAGCTTTCCAACGATACCAATTTCACCAAAATTGGGTATCAAGGTAAAAAGTTATGGACGTTTTACAGAGAACTGTCAGAACTACCTAGGAGCGATGGACAGGATGATGGACCGTCACTCCGGCCATCAACTGAGGTAGAAAACCCATTCACTGGCCAAGTACGATGGTCAGGCCAACAGACCATCGAGCTAACGATGGACCATCGCCCAAGCCATCGCAACTTAGGCAGTAACCCTACTTTTTGGGCAACGAGCGACGGGCAGGCCGACGGACCGTCAAGCCTACAACGGACCATCTCTCAAGCCGTCGCACACTTTCATTTAGCGAATTAAAGTTATTTCTAAAAGGATATTTGGGTTTTTTTCCACCCCTTTTAACACCTATTTATATCAGATCAAGACTCATAACTCCATATTCATCTATAACATCAAAAGTTAGGGTTTCTTCCAAGATAAAAAAACTCAAGAACAAGATCCAAACCCTTCTTCAAGAAACTAAGAAATTCAAGTTCTTCAAGTTCAAGAACCATCAAGAAAACATCAAGATCTGTGTTTTCTAATCCAAGAACATTCAAGAAACGTTAGTTATCTTTCAAGATTCAAGCTTTTGAGGTATGCTAGATATTGATTCTTGGGTTTCTTCCACCCAAGAAGTTCAAGAATACTTTTCAAAATTTTAAATTTTGTGTATTTATGAGCTCTCATGATTTATGTGAATTGAAGTTCATGATTATGTATTGTTGAGATTTAATTCAGGATTTAGACTATAACTTTCAAGAATTGATTCTAGTATGTGATGTTCATGATAAACCCTCGTCAAGTTTTATGCTGATTGATGTATCCATGATAATTATGAGTAGAAGTTGTTGAATAACTAAAGCATGCTTCCCATATGTTTGATAAAATGCTTATGTGAAGGAATTAGAGTCATTATAGCATGTTGACAAGAAATCCCCAATTATGTACACTTAAATGAATGTTATATGTTTGATGTAAAACCTTCTAGGATGAGTTATGAGATATTGGTATGCATTCCCTATGAAATAACATGTTAATACATCCAAGTTCTTGAAGAGATGTTTCATTTTTATATATTGTGAATTTTAGCCTATTGTTATGATGTTCAAGAGTGGTCATGTCTTGTATTATTTATATTATTGAGTCCTGGGGGTATTTATACCCGATAATTTAGCTGCATGTCTAGAGCCAGTGTCAGTTTCATGATAATCTCAGTCAATCCACGATCCTTAGAACTCAGTCAGTTACAGAACTTAGGAAATCTTAATAATCTCAGTATCATTAGCATTCCAGCTTCAGTTCTATACTCAGCTCAGATCTTAGTAGTATTCAAGTATTCAAATCAGAACTTAGTAGCATTCAGTAAGATAACTAAATCCAGTAGTATTCCATTAGTCTTTTGAACCAAGTGAACTCAACTAGATCAGTCAAGTAACATGGTCAGTAACAAATTCATCTCAATTTAGTATAGTTTAAGAAAAAGAACCAATTTAGTGTCTTTCAGTTGGGAGTAAGATTCAGCACCGAGAAAACCTAGGGATGGGGGCTCACCCGCTACGTAGGACTGAGATCCCTAGGAGAAATCCCTAAGTTCCAGAACAATGTAGCCAGTGTAGTTACGAGATGTCACCCGTTAAATAGGACTGACATACTCAGGGATCACCCATTAATAGGACTGATCTTAGGGGTTACGTGTTAGATAGAACTGACTCCATAGAAATTGTCTTTACCCGTGGCACGGTACTAACATCCTTCCAGCTGGGGTTATAGGTTGGACCCCATAAGTTAAGATTTGGGGCATGTCGGTTAGATGATTACCTCCCACAGTATCAACTTCAGAATCAGTCTCAATAAAAGAACTCAGCTCAGTAGCATAGATTTAGGACTGTTAGATATAGTCACTCAATAGTAATATCAATGGATTTAGAGTTCACCCGCTAGATAGGACTGATCTCAGATTTAGTTAATTATCTTCATTATTAGTATATTCAAAGATCACCTGCTAGATAGGAATGATCTCAACCTTAGTCAATCAGATATTAGTATTAGTAGACTCAGTAATTAGAAATCCAGTTATTAGAATTCAGTATTTAGTATTCAGTGTTACTACGATTTTAGTTATAGTTTATGCACTCATGCATGTATCCTCATTCAGTAGTCTCATGATATTTAGTCAGTATTGTTCATGCATGTAAATCCTTGCATTCAGCCTTTTCTCATATAGTGTACCAGTATATCCCCACGTACTGACGCATATTTTTCTCTTACGCTATGGTGTTTTATACTATAGGTTCAAAAGCATGAGATCCAAAGCACCCTTAGCAATTCAGATTCAGCCAGAAGCAGTAGACTTAGTAGTGAGTCTTTATCATTCGAGGTTGTTCTATTATTTCATTATATTTCTAGATTCAATATTTTTGTTGACAAGTTAGTTAGGGGATTATCCCATCAACTCCTTATTCAGATAGTTTAGAGGCAAGTTTTCGCCAGTTGTTTCTCGTATTTTTATAGTCTATTATACAGTACTCAGTTACAGTTACCAGGAAAGGTTTAGCTTGTGGTCCTTTGGGATCTTAAGCACCATGTAGCATCCGAGGTTCAGAATCCGAGGCATTACAAACTTGGTATCAGAGCCTAAAGTTAAACAGTGTCCTAGGAAGTTTGAAAGTCGCTTCTAGTATAGTCTTGTGCATGGGTGTGTTTCACGCCATATTTATGTATAAGAGGCTATAAGATGTTTTAGAAATAGTTTCCCTTCTTTCAGTATTCATGTTGTGCGAGTGAGCATAAGCTCAAGTTAAACCCTCAGTCTAATCTGCTCCTCCCTTTCATTTACAAAACATGTCTTTAAGAGAAGCCAATGAAAGAATTAATGAAAATCAGCCATCTTCTCAGCCTAGTCAGACAGATCCCCTAGACGAGCATGTTTCTCATGTAGAATTCAGAGCCGCTTTCACTACCTTAGCTTATGTAGTAGTTGTTCAGAAAAATTTGCAGAATGTTGTCCTATCTATGCTTTTTACTTGCACTGAGCAGAATAAGGGAGGGGAGCTTAGGGTGAATAATAGGGATATAATAAATAAATCTATGCCAAGATCAAGGGGTAGTAGTTGCTCCCAGTTCCATCAGAGATTCACAACACCAATTTAGCTTTTAATTTGGGCATCGGTATCAAAGTTTAAGAATTTCAATCGAGTTAGAGCACCGCTCTAAGTCACGAGGTCGTAGGAAGGGTGTTTGTACTAATCCGCCTTGCGGAGAATGTGGTAGGAACCATAAGAGAGTGTATAGAGCGGGCAACGATATATATTTAAGGTATGGTAAACTAGGCCACAGACTGTGAGAGTGTAGGGTTATGTCTTAGAGGGGTAGAAATTCACGTCAGCAGGGCGCCACCTCTAGAACCACCAGTGGGAAACACCCATATAGGTTTGATGGACTTCATTCCAGACAAGATTAGAAAAGTTCTCCTGATATAGTTACGGGTACGTATGAGTCTTTCATCTTTATGTTTATGCTTAGTTAGATCTTAAGGCTTCAGTTATGTGCTAAGTTTGGTATAGTGTCCATTCATGCTTTAGGTTCCCGTGTTTTTTAACCTTCCGGTGAACCCTTCTTAGTGATGAGCGGAAATAGTAAATGTTTCATGTTAAGGAAAGACTATAACATGCTTGCTTTACATGAGGCTTTAGTCATGAAGATAGGCTTGAATGTCATGTTGGTGTGTAAGTGGCTATATATATATATATATATATATATTTCAGAGGTTTGAGTAGGCTTGAACAGTGCATGCAAGAATTTAAGTTTATTGATTTAAAACTAAGTATGAAGGTGTGTATATGATTTAGTAGATATGATCTTAATAGTCTATGAAGAAATAGAAGCAGATGATGTGTTTAGTGAGACAAACGTGTGTTGAAAATAGTGTAAGTATGCGATGATGATTGCCAGAGCTAAAGGAATTTAGAGTTTTATCCCAAGAGATAGTATTACCAGTGAGTTTTATACTTTTTGTTGCAGTCTTTCAAGATGAGTTTATCATTTATGTATATAATTGCACCCCAGAATCTAGACTTATGGTGATGACTTAAAGCTAAAGTAGAGAGTATAGTTGAGAAAGTGCAGAAGAAGTACTCCAATTAAGTATAAGTTTTCTGCGTGAGTTAGGTAGTAAAGCCAGCAAGTCAGTTTAGCAGTCCGATACTCAGATCCGTATAGTTTGTTTTCTCATCTTTCCATCTAGTCATGCTATCATAAATATTGAGAATGTAACTATTCCAAGATAGACAGTCCCAGTAGTTGCAAGTTTAGTTCAGTTCATGAATCATGCATTAGTTTCAGACTCCTGAGGTTCAGTTATTATCCAGTTCGTAGGTGCTTTGTGAATCGCCTCAATACCTCATTAAAGTAAGCGTTCTTAGAGGGACATAGTGTCTCAAGGGGGAGATACCCTATAATTCATGATGCCTTTATGTCTTTAAACTCATTCAATTGCATGCTCAGATGTTCCTTACAAAGTTAGTATTAATTATCATTGTATATTCTGTCATGCATTCAACAATCAGTTCAGCCAGATATTCATGCATTAGATATGCATGTTCAGTAGAAAAAGCTCCACTTATCATAAATTTGAGTCATGCTTTTATGAGAACAACTCAGTCAAGTATCCATGTTTTAGATATACACGTTCAGTATGAAATTTCAGTATATCAGAAGTTCCAGTCATATATTCATATTTTAAATGTTCAAGTCCCTTAAGTAAGTTTAGTCTATCAGAAATCCAAATTTAGTCAGTCCCATTCAAGGTTGAATGTTCCCAAGGGGGAGATATTGTAATACCCTAAACTTTCTTTAAGTCTAATTTAGTCTCCAGAAGATTTAAGGATGACTTCCTAAGTGAATAATGTTTAAATCAGATAGAATTTCCTCAATTTCAACTTTTATCATATGAAAAATTGAATTAGATTTCCAACGATACCAATTTTGCCAAAATCGGATATCGGGGTAAAAAGTTATGAACATGTTACAGAGAACTGTTCGAACTGCCCAGGAACGAAGGGCAGGACGATGGACTGTTGCTCAGGATGTTGTAACTGAGGTATAGAACCCATTTACTAGCCAAGTGCAAAGGTCAGGCCAACGGACCATCGAGCTAGCGATGGATCATCGCCCAAGCCGTTGCAACTGAGGCAATAACCCTACTTTTTAGGAAACATGCGACGGGCAGGCCGACGGACCGTCGAGCCTGTGACGTACCGTCTCTTAAGCCATTGCACACTTTCGTTTAGCCAATTAAAGTCATTTTTAAAAGGATATTTGGGTTTTTTTCCACCCTTATTAACACCTATTTATATCAGATCAAGGCTCATAACTCCATATTTATCTATAACATCAAAACCTAGGGTTTATTTCAAGATAAAAAAACCCAAGAACAAGATCCAAACCCTTCTTTAAGAAAATAAAAAATTCAAGTTCTTCAAGTTTAAGAACCATCAAGAAAACATCAAGATCTGTGTTTCCCAACCCAAGAACATTTAAGAAACGTTAGTTATCTTTGAAGATTCAAGCTTTTGAGGTATGTTAGATATTGATTTTTGGGTTCCTTCCACCCAAGAAGTTCAAGAATCCTTTTCAAAATATTTAAGTTTATATATTTATGAGCTCTCATGATTTATGTGAATTGAAGTTCATTATTATGTATTGTTGAGATTTAATTCAGGATTTAGACTACAACTTTCAAGAATTGATTCTAGTATGTGATGAATTGTGTGATGTTCTTGATAAACCCTCTTCAAGTTGTATGTTGATTGAAGTATCCATGATAATTAGGTGTAGAAATTGTTGAATAACTAAAGCATGCTCCCCATATATTTGATAAAATGCTTATGTGAAGGAATTAGAGTCATTATAGCATGTTCACAAGAAATCCCTAATCATGTACACTTGACTGCATGTTATGTGTTTGATGTAAAACCTTGTGGGATAAGTTATTAGATATTGGTGTGCATTCCCTATGCAATCACATGTTAATACTTCCAAGTGCTTGAAGAGATGTCTTATTTTTATATATTGAGAATGTTAGCCTATTGTTATAATGTTCAAGAGTGGTCATGTCTTGTATTATTTACGTTATCGAGTCCTGGGGTATTTATACCCAACAATTTAGATGCTTGTCTAGAGCCAATGTTAGTTTTATGATAATCTCAGTCAAGCCACGATCCTTAGAACTTAGTCAGTTACAAAACTTTGGGAATCTTAATAATCTCAGTATAATTATCATTCCAGCTTCAGTTCCGTACTTAGCTCAGATCTTAGTAGTATTCAACTATTCAAATCAAAACTTAGTAGCATTTAGTTTGATAACGAAATCCAGTAGTATTCTGTTAGTCTTCGTACACAAGTGAACTCAGTTAGATCAGTCATGTAACATGATCAATAACAGATTTTTCTCAGTCTAGTCCAATTTAAGAAAAATAACCAATTCAGTGTCTTTCAGTTAGGAGTAGGATTCAACACTGAGCGAACCTATGGATGAGGGCTCACCCGCTAAGTAGGACTGAGATCCCTAGGATAAATACCTAAGTTCTAGAACTATGTAGCCAGTGTAGGTATGAGATGTCACCTATTAGATAGGACTGACATACTCAGGGATCACCCATTAGATATGACTGATCTCAGGGGTCACCCGTTATATAAGACTGATTCCATAGAAGTCATCTTTACTCGTGGCACGATACTGACACCCTTCCAGATGGGGTTACAGGTTGGACCCTACAAGTTAAGATTTAGGGCATGTCAGTTAGATGATTACCTCCCACAGTATCGCTTCAAAATCAGTCTCAATCTGGGGCGTTACAGTAATTATGAAGAAATTAGGTAGAAACTTGCCATTAGGTTCAAAACTTTAAATAAATTCTGAGTATGGTACATCAATACCAAAACTAAACATCTATCTATAAATACTTTAGTCTGAAAAGCCTCTACTATCTTAACAAGGATTTGATGAGACAAGTCCCCAACTAACTCCGACTACTTAAATAAACTGAATACTAAAATACTGGAATAATAAATCTGTCCTTGAACTATAAGGACTCACCCCTAAGTCTGCTGCTGATGGATTGGGATGCTAAGTATGATCGGGAGCTCGTGCGTCTAAACCTATGATATAAGACATCATAGCGTAAAAAAAAGGTAGGCGTCAGTACTTTGAATGTACTGGTATGCTAAGTGAGGTAGGCTGAGATGCATAGGTTCATATGCATGAACAATATTGACTGAATAACATGAGTATAACTGAATGAGAGTACATGCATGAATACGTAAGATGTAATTGATGTCATGATAACACTGGATACCGAGTTCTAAATTACTGATTTACTGATATCTGAGTTTAGTGATATTGTATAACTGATAGCTGTATGATTGTATCTAATAGTCCTGATTTCGTGGAACTGTGCTGAGTTCGGTACTGAACTGAGTGACTGTATTTGACAGTCCTAATTTTGTTGAACTGAATTGAGTTCTATACTGAGACTGGAACTGAAACTGAGAATGTGGGAGGTAATCATCTAACCGACATGACCCTTTCTGAATAGATTGGGGTCCAACCTATAACCCCAGTTAGAAGGGTGTCAGTATCGTGCCACGGGTAAAGACAACTGTGAGTTAACCCTCTCTGAAAAGAAGCTCTTTCGTCAACCCTCGTTGTCAGGAAAACTCGTATGAGATGTATCAACCCTAGTCTGACAGGAAGATATCTCATCCTATGATGGCAACGTAGTTCTGTAATGTAGGGATTACTACTAAGAGTCAAACCCTCTGTTGGCAGGAATGCTCCCATCCCTGGGTTCGCTCGGTGCTGAATCCTACTCCCAACTGAATAGATACTGAACTAATTCCTAGTTTATACTAGGATTGACTAGACTGTTACTGATTATACTGTCTAACTGAACTGAACTGAGTTCACTGAGTTCTATTGACTGACAGAATACTACTGAATTCTGTTAAATGATTGAATTTACTGAGGTCTGAACTGAATACTGAACTAGACTAGAGTGATAATGAGTCTACTGAGTTTTTACTGAGTTTTGACTGTGAGTACTATTGATTGTGACATAACTAAGATTATTTTGTGACTGACACTGGCTTTAGGTAAATAACTAAATTTTTGGGTATTAAATCCCCCTAGGACTCTATAGCATGAAAATTTAAGCATCACATGACCTTGCATAGCATAGAAATGCACACTTGTTCATAATGCATCTATAGAGGCATTTCATCAAACACTTGAATGACATGAACTAGTATGCATGCTAACATGATATAATCTCACTATTAAATTCACATGAATAACTCATCAAACACTTGGAAGACATTGTATATTCACATAGTACTAATCAACACATGAGCATCACAATTTCAAGGCTTTAACATGAATTCACATGATACGACATACATAATAATTGTTTTTACATAAATCTTGCACTTAATCATGGAATAGAAACCCAATCAACATTATAATTATGAATACACTTGATTCTAAATCATGGAAATCATGAAATCAATTTACTTAAAAGTTTAAAAGAGTTTCTTGGACTCCAAGGGTGGAAGGAACCCTTGGATGAACACATGACATACCTTAAAGTTTGAATTCTGAAAGATTAATGGATTTCTTTGGAACTTGGATTCTTGAATGCGATGAACTAGGGTTTGTTCTTGAAAAACTCGAGAGACAATGAGTAAATTTTGCCTTTTTGATGGCTTAATTATAGGTTTTGGGGGATGATATAAGATGGGAAAAGACCCATTTACGCTTCTAGATGCGGGTTTTAATTACTGAAAACTAGACTAGCAATGCATCGCGTCATTGGCATCGATGCGATGACCAATGCACTGCATCGTGTTTGCATTGGTCCACTGGAATTTGCACTGGGAGATGGAGAAAAATACACATCGACGCGATGGGCGACGCGATGCGACGCGTTGAGATCGTGTCGATCCACTAGTTTGAGTTTCAAACGTACCTCAAACGAAGTTTGAAAAATCCAAAACTGGTCTGAGAACACCTACTGACATTCCTGATCCTGAATTAACCTAAAAATCAATATTTAAAGGTCATAAGGGTCGTAAAAAGGATTTCCAACTTATGAAGGCTAAAATAATTCTAAGTATGAACATTTAGCTGAATTTTTCTAAGTCTGGGACCCCTTACTAGCTTTTACAGGACTGAATCAAGCTTAGAATTTTGCGGGGTCTTACAACCCTCAAGCAGAAATAGACAACTGAAATCACGCATGACAATCATTAGCTGCCTGCTCACTCACACTTATTAAGAATATAATATAATATATAATTGTAAAGTAAAGTAATAGTAGTATAATACATAGAAGTCGATAATATCTTCTGAAATTCCAAGATATCTACAAGTAACCGTCTTATTT